>NC_003076.8:11710560-11723180 GCF_000001735.4 Arabidopsis thaliana
TAACAAGGAAACACTTCTTAGGCTTATAAGATCGAGTTGCGGTTTAAGTTCTTATACTCAATCATACACATGACATCAAGTCATAATCGATTGCAAAACACTAACCAACCTTCTTCTTGCGCCTCAAAGATTTCATAGGGTAGCCAAAGTCCGTATGATTCTTTGGCTTTGTATCTTCTAACAAGGAAACATTACTTAGGCTTATAAGATCGGGTTGCGGTTTAAGTTCTTATACACAATCATACACATGACATCAAGTCGTATTCGACTCCAAAACACTAACCAACCTTCTTCTTGCGTCTCAAAGATTTCATGTTGTAGCCAAAGTCTGTATGAGTCTTTGGCTTTGTGTCTTCTAACAAGGATCCAATTCTTACGCCTTTAAGATCCAGTTGCGGTTTAAGTTCTTATACTCAATCATACACATGACATCAAGTCATATTCGACTCCAAAACACTAAAAAATCTTCTTCAAGCTTCTCAAAGCTTTCATGGTGTAGCCAAAGTCCGTATGATTCTTTGGCTTTGATCTTCTAACAAGGAAACACTTCTTAGGCTTATAAGATCGAGTTGCGGTTTAAGTTCTTATACTCAATCATACACATGACATCAAGTCATAATCGATTGCAAAACACTAACCAACCTTCTTCTTGCGCCTCAAAGATTTCATAGGGTAGCCGAAGTCCGTATGATTCTTTGGCTTTGTATCTTCTAACAAGGAAACATTACTTAGGCTTATAAGATCGGGTTGCGGTTTAAGTTCTTATACACAATCATACACATGACATCAAGTCGTATTCGACTCCAAAACACTAACCAACCTTCTTCTTGCGTCTCAAAGATTTCATGTTGTAGCCAAAGTCTGTATGAGTCTTTGGCTTTGTGTCTTCTAACAAGGATCCAATTCTTACGCCTTTAAGATCCAGTTGCGGTTTAAGTTCTTATACTCAATCATACACATGACATCAAGTCATATTCGACTCCAAAACACGAACCAAGCTTCTTCTAACTTCTCAAAGCTTTCATGGTGTAGGCAAAGTCCGTATGAGTCTTTGGCTTTGTGTCTTCTAACAAGGATACTATTCTTACGCCTATAAGATCCAGTTGCGGTTTAAGTTCTTATACTCAATCATACACATGACATCAAGTCATATTCGACTCCAACACACTAAAAAATCTTCTTCTAGCTTCTCAAAGCTTTCATGGTGTAGCCAAAGTCCGTATGATTCTTTGGCTTTGTATCTTCTAACAAGGAAACACTTCTTAGGCTTATAAGATCGGGTTGCGGTTTAAGTTCTTATACTCAATCATACACATGACATCAAGTCATAATCGATTGCAAAACACTAACCAACCTTCTTCTTGCGTCTTGATAATAAGTTTTTAGTCAATTATTCCTAAAACACCAATCATGTCGTTGTAGTATTTTAGGTGTCAATCCAAATGGGTGTGATGCAAACAGATGAGATGTGATCAGAAGTCACTAAGTCAAGCCAAGCAATAACAGTTTTGGGGTTTCTAACAGTCCTAAGCGAACATGCAGAAAACAGAAGCAATAACAGAATTACTAAAATCACTCGACCACAACAGGCTGATGCCAGAAGTAGGATGTGGTCGAGTAACAGGTCGAGTAATAGACAGGATATGAAACAGCTATACTCGACTGCACAGTCTGTTGCCAGACACTGGGTGTGGTCGAGTAAGTTGGTCGAGTGATTGTAAAAACTAAGAAACAGGCAATGAGAACGATTAAGCGATAACGATAAAACAGAGAAATAAGATAGACGAGAAATTCCTAAAGATGGGGTAATCGAGTAGAGTGGTGTCCTAGCCTATTCGAATGGTTAACAAGCGCAATCAAGCTATCCCTAGACAACAGGTTCAACAACAGACCAATTCACTCCCGTGATAGAAATCCTCAAGCAAAGCTAGCCCAGACTAATTCCCATTAACGGAATCTAACTATGCAGGCAATACGAACAGACTGATAAAGTCAATAAACGCTCTAAACGGCCAATCCCTTGGGATAGAGACGCATATCTCAGGAACTAGTGGATCAAGCATTCCATCGAACACCTTCTGGGTGCGGGAATGCTTGGGATCGAATTCCAGTTGATCAGAAAGAAATAAGCAGTAAACGCAACTAGTCCTAAAGGGATTCAATCAATTCTAAAACTTAACCATTCTACAGACTACGGATTCCACAACTACTCTATCCCATCCCTAAGAATTCTAAGTCACTACTCAGACAGCATGCTCAAAGACATAAACGCAGGTAAACGATAATATTGCATAAGTAAAGAGATAAAGAGTAGAGAAACAAGATGACTAATGAAATCAAACGCGGAATCTCAATAACTTGGAAAATTCGCGAACCACAGGTTGCAGAAGCAAAAGCGGCGTAGCAGAGTAAAACTGAAAATAAAACTGAAGCAAAAACGCAATGTCGACTAGATGTCTCAGGACAGAACCCTAAAACATCTATTTATACCAAACGAAATAAAATGATCGTAAACGGGCCAATAACCTAATCGCCCAGCCCATAGAGTGATAATGGGCCGAGATGGGCTTCGTGATCCGATGGAGGTCCAGGCCGCTTCCAAACACTTTGTCTTCTCTTCTTTTCTTCCTTGTGCTCAGCTTGTCTGGTTGAGTGCGGATTTGAGTAGACTGTGAAGACGTGATCGAGTGTCCGGTCGAGTGATGGTGATGGTGGTGAGTGATGATACTCGACCAGGGGGTCGAGTAACGTGGTAGAGTGAATGGTCGAGTGTGGTCAGGTGGTGTGGCGAAGCGGTACTCGACCAGGGGGTCGAGTAATGTCGTCGAGTGGCCTGAGCTGAGGTTACTCGACCTGGTGGTCGAGTGGACGGGAAGAATGGCTCCAAAGTCACTCGACCTGGGGGTCGAGTATGTGGGAAGAATGGCTCCAAAGTCACTCGGCCTGGGGGTCGAGTATGTCTTCTGGTTCTGGCTCGATTCTTCCAATTTGCTCGCAAACAGCTCCAAATCACCTGAAAACAACTCAGAAATGCAATATGTATGCAAAGCTATCCTAATCATGCAAAATGTGCAAGAATGATGAGAAATGGTATAAAACAGTGATGAATGATACGAAACTAGACTCAAAGTGATGATGAATAGACACTGAAAACATGCAAATTATAGACATATCAACTCCCCCAAACTTAGTCTTTGCTTGCCCTCAAGCAAATAAGAAGACATAGTTGAAGGAGAGGAGTGAAGGCGGGGACTCAGAACCAAAGCATATGATAGAGCAAATAAAATCAATGTCCAAGTTGGTAGTTCTAAGATGCGATATGATTGAATTCCACTCAAAAACGTTAGCCATGCCTTGTTATCAATAAATCCGTCTCTTATACTCGACCTACACATGTTTTCAAATCTACCAATCCCTTTAACATTCATTAGTTCTGGAACGTGAATCAAGCAATGCATCATCAATGAACTCATTTGGCTAAGGTGAAGGTCAAGAGACAAAGATGGTCCCCTACAGAATAGGCTTAAGTAACAGGGGATCCCTCAAGAATGATTGAGCTTTAGTAGAATGCTAAAGGTAAGTCCCAAGTTATGCATACAGAGATAAGATCCCATCTACCCAGAGTATAACAATGAAGCTCTAATGGTAATCCCAACTCCTGTCCCAACTTAACTCTACCCTTTGCACTCATGAATCTTTCAAACTCTTTTTCATATCATTCTTTTTTTTTTTTTCTCTTAACTCTAGGAGAAGCTTTCTCAACGCTCTTGATACATCTAGCGGGTTTGGACTTCTTTAACAACTAAGGTTCCTGTTTTTTTTTTTAAAACCAAAGGCTTTTAACCTTTCTTCTTTAGCTAACAAGAACCTCATTCTTTTCTTTAACATTCCCAACACCTTTACTAGATTTTTTTCTAACTTCTTTAGCTTACTTCCCCTAGAATTCTTTCCCTTTCCTCATCAACAATGGATTCCCTCTTTTCTTTTAAACACATCCCAACCCATGATATAAGCGCCCACCTAGTCCTATCCAGTCTGAAGAACGCGAACTAGAACTACATGAGACACTATCTCTGTCGTTACGAACCTAACACTTTCTACCAAGCTCAATCGAAATAAGACCTCACAAACACTCACAAGTGATATAGGGCTTGAAAGAAAGTTCAGGTTTGGGTATGGGTTAACTGCTCTAATAAGGAGAGTCAGCTACTTGGATCAACAAGAGTGGTTAAAATGAGTAAGAAAATCCAAGTATTTTAGGGTATCCATGAGTTCAAATTCGATGCCAAGACATGATAATTCTAAATCAGATTCAAGTTCAAATTGATAGGGAATGATATCAGATCCTAACAGTGTGGTCGAGTAGAGCAATCTAGGCATGGTGCAGTTCTTACTTCAATTTCAATGACAACGCATCAAACAACTAACAACGAGGGCACTGAGCTTATCTGGTGAACCAAAATGCTTACAAGGCTATCTCATCATTATCCCCTATGCATATGCAACAATCCTAAACGAAACACTCTAGACTCGATCCTAAATGCAATGCAACTACATGAACACTCTATTTTTGTGAAATCATTTTCTGGAATTTTTCAATTTTTTTGGTTTTTCTATGCCTTAGATGAATGCAGACTCAAGATTATACAATGCAACACACACTTCCTGAGCCCTCCCCCAAACTTAAATCACACAGTCCACTGTGTGACCAAATTTGGAAGAGAGTACTCAGGACAAAAACACATCACAAAAACAAAATAAAAACAAGAGATGGTATATTACAATGGTGGAGTGAGGTGCATACCTCAGTGGAAGAAGGAGCGGAGTTGGTCGTCAATAGCTGTCTGTGATTGCTCCCAGGCCATCGAAGAATCTCCCTGTTGTGTCCCAGCTTCCCCCTGGGGGTACTCGACCTCTGCTCCTTCGTCGCGGCCAGCACCGCTGTGATGATACTCGACCTCTCTTCTTCTGCTGCGGCCACCACCGCGGTCGCGTAAGCTACGGGAGTGGAGAAGTCGTGACTGCATCATTCGCTATACTCGACCACATCGTCATTCGGTCTTTATAGGGTGTGGTCGAGTGATTTCCTGGTGTGAAGACGCCAGAACAATGTCGAGTTTGATTGCTTTGTGGTCGAGTGTATTGCTGTTCCTTCAAAGCCAGAATCTATTTCCATCAACTCTTCATATTTATCTCCTGAAAACACTAACAAGATGCATCAAAAACAATAAGGAAAATGAAAGATATGTACAAAGATAGGCTTGGGACTTCCTCCCAAGTGAGCTTGTTTTAGGTCTCTAGCTTGACTCTTCATACTCATTAGGCGTTTAAAGGCTCCTCCAAAGGAACAGAGGTTCCTTCTGGAATAAACTGATCTATCATGTATTTCTTGAGCCGCTGGCCATTGACTGTGAAGTCTCCATTCTTTCCAGCTAGAGTGATAGCACCATAAGGTCGGACTGCAGTAACAGAGAAAGGACCAGACCATCTAGACTTGAGCTTGCCTAGAAAAAGCCTCAGGCGAGAGTTGAACAGCAACACTTGATCACCAACCTTAAAATCTCTTGAGACTATCTTCTTATCATGGAAAGACTTGGTTCGCTCCTTGTAGATTTTGGAACTCTCATAGGCTTCTAAGCGAATCTCGTTGAGATCGTTCAGTTGGATCAACCGCTTCTCCTCGGCGGTTTTAATGTCGAAGTTCAGGAGTTTAACTGCCCACATGGCTTTATACTCGAGTTCAACAGGCAAATGACAGGATTTTCCATAGAGGAGGTTGAAAGGAGTCGTGCCAATAGGGGTCTTGAAGGCTGTTCTGTAAGCCCATAGTGCGTCATCGAGCTTAGCAGACCAATCTTTCCTTGTACTTCCCACAATTTTCTCTAAAATTGCTTTTATCTCCCTGTTGGAGATTTCCACCTGCCCGCTCGTCTGTGGATGATAAGGAGTGGCGACCTTGTGCTTTACTCCATGCTTCTTCAAAAGGTTCTAAAAAACCTTGTTGATAAAATGTTTCCCTCCGTCACTGATCACAATTCTCGGGACTCCAAATCTAGGAAAGATAATTGTCTTGAACAGCTTTAGCACAACTCTAGCATCATTGGTGGGGCTGGCTATGGCTTCCACCCATTTTGATACATAGTCTACTGCGACCAGTATGTACTTGTTCCCGTAAGAGGAAGGAAACGGACCCATAAAATCAATTCCCCAAACGTCAAAGATCTCAACTTCTAATATCGGATTCTGAGGCATCTCATTCCTTCTGCTGATGTTCCCTCTTCTCTGACATGAATCACATTTCGAGATAAATTCCTGAGCATCCTTAAACATTGATGGCCACCAAAAACCAGCTTGCAGGATTTTCGACACTGTCTTGAACGTTGCGAAGTGGCCACCATAGGCAGACCCATGGCAATGCAATAGGATGCCTTCGATTTCGTCTTCTGAGACGCATCTCCTGTAGATCTTATCTTTGCAGAGTGTGTAGAGATAAGGTTCGTCCCAGTAGAAATGGTTAATGTCCTTGAAGAACTTCTTCTTCTCATAGCTCGACAGATTCGGAGGCTCCTCACCACTAACCAAGTAGTTGACGTGATCAGCATACCACGGAAGCTTTTCTTCAATTGTACATACTTGATCGAGTGATTTCCGAATTTGTGCACTCTCGTTAAGTTGCTGAATTGCTATTAGCTGTTCTTCTGGCATGGAGTCGTCAATAGGGACCTCGTCTTCAATCCTCATCCTAGACAGATGATCAGCTACACCGTTTTCAATTCCCTTCTTATCAACTATCTCCATATCAAACTCTTGGAGCAATAAGATCCATCTCAACAGCCTAGGTTTGGTATCCTTCTTCGCGTATATATGCCTCAGAGCAGCATGATCAGTGTAGACTGTCACTTTAGAACCCACTAGGTAGCTTCTAAATTTTTCAAATGCAAATACCACAGCTAGCAGTTCCTTCTCTGTAGTGGCATACCTTACTTGTGTATCATCCATCGTTCTGCTCGCGTAGTAGATCACATGCAGCTTTTTATCAATCCGCTGGCCCAAGACTGCTCCTACTGCGTAATCTGAAGCATCGCACATGATCTCGAATGGGAAGTCCCAGTTTGGAGCTTGGACTATTGGTGCAGTGATCAAAGCTTCCTTGATTAACTTAAAGGCTGTCAAACATTCGTCATCAAATGCAAACTCGGTTTCCTTGCACAGTAGTCTGGTGAGCGGTCTTGCCAACTTGGAGAAATCTTTGATGAATCTTCTGTAAAATCCTGCATGTCCAAGAAAACTCCTGATGTCTTTGACAGTTTTGGGTGGCTGTAACTGCATCATCACGTCAACCTTAGCCTTATCAACCTCTATTCCCTCTTCCGAAATTTTGTGGCCCAAAACGATGCCTTCTCTAACCATGAAATGGCATTTCTCCCAGTTCAGCACTAGGTTTGTCTCTTCACATCTTTTAAGTACCCTGCACAGGTTCAACAAACACGAGGAGAAGGAAGAGCCATACACAGAAAAATCATCCATGAATACCTCTACCATCTCCTCTATCAAATCCGAGAAAATAGAAGTCATACACCGCTGAAAAGTAGCTGGTGCATTACAGAGACCGAAAGGCATACGCTTGTAAGCAAAGGTCCCATAAGGACAAGTGAAAGTGGTTTTTTCTTGGTCATTTGGGTGAATAGGGATTTGAAAAAATCCGCTATAACCATCCAAAAAGCAATAGTAAGGATGGTTTGCTAATCTTTCTAGCATCTGATCAATGAAGGGCAATGGGAAATGGTCTTTTCTAGAGGCAGCATTTAACTTCCTATAGTCAATACACATCCTATGTCCAGTTATAGTCCTAGTGGGTATCAGTTCATCTTTAGAATTTTTAACAACTGTCATACCTCCTTTTTTAGGAACGCAGTGGACTGGAGATACCCAAGTGCTATCAGAGATAGGGTAGATAACCCCAGCATCTAATAGTTTAAGTATCTCCTTTTTGACAACCTCTTTCAAGTTAGGGTTTAATCTCCTTTGAGGTTCAATGCTAGAGTAGGATTCATTTTCAAGATGGATTCTATGGGTGCATAAGGTGGGCGAAATCCCCTTAATATCATCTAACGAATATCCTATAGCTTTCCTATACTTCTTGAGCTCGGTTATCAGCAGGTTTACTTGATCAGCAGTTAGCCCATCATTCACTATGACAGGATAAGTAGAGTTTAGTCCAAGAAAAACGTACCTTAGCCCTTTTGGTAGCGGTTTCAAATCTACTTTGGGTGCCTTGAGTTCAGACCAGTCATCGGATACTAAGTTGGCTTCAGAGGGGTTGTTGTGGTCGAGTAGCTCGGTCGAGTACACAGAATGGGCTGTTGGTCGAGTGATGAGGTCGAGTATATATTCCTCCCTTGCTCTTTCACCCAAATCTTCATACTCTCCTGGATTCTCAACTGCTTTGTGTTCATCTAACAGCTTTTGGTACCCCAAAATCTCCAAATGTAAATCTCCTTCCTTGCTATCCTTTGTTAGAGCACTCTGTAGATGATCTGTTTCTCCCAGCTCTTCTAGCATTTCGTCAGCTAACATATCCATCTCTTCAATCCAGAAAACATTTCCTTCTATCGTAGGCTTCTTCATGGTGTTGGTGATATCGAAGGTCATCTTGAGATCTCTCCCGAGGTTAAGATCAATTTTTCCCTTCTTAACATCAATGATAGCTCCAGCTGTAGCTAAAAATGGTCTTCCCAATATCAAAGGGTCTTTGGATTCTTCATCCATTTCTAAAACCACAAAGTCTGTCGGTACTTCGACCATGCCTATCATGACTGGTAAGTCCTCCAGCAGACCATGGGGAATCCTAACAGATCTGTCAGCTAGGATCAAGGATATATTGCAGGGCTTGTACTTGTTGAAGCCCAGTTTCTTTGCCACAGAGAGAGGCATGAGACTCACAGATGCACCTAGATCACAGAGGCACTTGTTGAAGGCTAAAGGGCCTAGAGCGCAAGGTAAGGTGAAGGAACCAGGATCTCCTAGTTTTTTTGGAATGATCTTCTGCTGAATGATCGCACTGCATTCGTGACTTAGCACCACCATTCCTTGGACTTCTTTGATCCTCTCTGTAATCATGTCTTTCACATATTTGTTAGAGTCTGGTATAAGTGCAAGACAGTCGACAAGAGGCATCGTGACTTCAAGATTTTTCAATTGTTTCTCCAGGAGAGCTTTGTACTTCTGTATCATGACCTTCTTGAATCGACCAGGAAATGGGAGTGGGGGCTTGTAAGGTGGGGGAACGAAGACGTTGTCTTTGGTTTTGGCGGCAGCTGGTTTTTCAACAAGAGGAGATGCTGCAGGAGCTAGTAGTCGAGTAGGTTGGTCGAGTATAGGCTCTTCTATTGCTTTTTCAGCGGAATTTCCATTTTGACAGAAATCCTCCCCATCTTGATCCACACTGTCCTCAGTGTTCTGGTTCGGGCTCTCTTTTGTGGGTAATTCTTTACCGCTTCTAAGTGTGATAGCATGAGCGTACTCCTCTGAATTTGACATTGATTTTCTGGAAGGTCCTGTAAATTTGGGTGCTGCGGTCGACCCAGTTTGGCCTTCTATGTATCTAATCTTAGATGTCAGTGCTTCAACCTTGATATTGATATCATTGTAACTGCACTCAACCTTGTTGTGAATTTCTGCCATCCTTTTGGACAAATCCATTGCTCTTGTTGCTTGCCCTTGTAGAATCTGCTGTAACATGTTCTTCAAGTCTGAATCTGGAGTTGTTGAAGCTGGTTGTTGTTGCTGCTGTGTGAACCCAGGTGGTGGAAGTTGCTGCTGATAGTTGCCCTGATACTGCTGCTTAGGAACATACCCTTGACCTTGGTTGTATGGAACAAAGGGCTTGGGTTGATTCTGCTGCTGTGAAGGGTAAACTTGGTCCTGCGGGTTTGCAACGTTTGTACTTCTGTAAGACAGATTGGGATGGTTCTGCTTGAAGTTGTTGAAACCTTTGTTGTAACCTCCTTGGTTCTGCACATAACTGACCTCTTCTGACTGCATAGTCTCCCCATCCTGAACTTGGAACGTCTCATCATCACCCAGAAAATGAATGTGCTTTTGTTGCACAAGTAGTAGCTTGTCCAGTTTGTCATTCATGGCTTTCATTTCCCTGCGGTGCTTCTCATCAGAATCAGAGCTGGTGCGGACGCTTCTATCATAATCTTCATTATAGTTGCCATCCGACTGAGCTAAGTTCTCTACCAGCTCCCATCCGTCTTCAACGTCTTTGTTGAGAAAGTTCCCGTTAGAAGCGGTATCTAGAAGCATCCTGATCTTTGGGAGGACACCTCTGTAGAGAGTGCTGAGAAGCGAAGCTTTGGAGAAACCATGATGAGGACATTGCGTCTGATAACCTTTGAAGCGCTCCCATGCTTCGCAGAAAGTCTCATTATTCGTCTGAGTGAAACCGGAGATATCATTCCTTAGTCTCGCAGTCCTGGAGTTTGAGAAAAACTTAGCCAAGAAGGCTTTCTTGCAGTCATTCCAGGAGGTGATAGAGCCTTGAGGAAGCGACTTTTCCCACTGATGGGCTTTGTCTCCAAGAGAGAAAGGAAACAATCTGAGCTTGAAGCCATCCTCACTGACTCCATTGATCTTTGTTAGGCTGCAGAGCCTATCAAACTCGTCCAGGTGATCGAGTGGATCCTCCATACGGAGGCCGTGGAACTTGTTGGTCTGAACCATGGCAATGAGACCGCTCTTGATCTCAAAGTTGTTGTTCTGCACAGGTGGAGGCACGATGCCATTATGCTGATTGTGGTTGCGTGGTGCATCGCCTGCACCTATGTTGTTTGGTTGCACCTGCTCATCAACAACTGCAGCCATTGTGTCTGTTTCTGTCTGTGTTCTGAGTTGGCGTGCAATACGGTCGATGTTATCGTTGAACAGGAGATTCTGATTTCCTCGTGACCGTGTTTGCATACAACGAGTACCAACTGGTGAAGCTAGTGATTCGTAGTACCTGAATCAAAACAGACAAACAGAAATAACACAAAGTTAGTAACTTTCAGAAAAAATGAAAAAGAACTTGATCTTAAATATTCTGAAATCTCAAATATAGCAAACAAACACCCAATTGGCAACGGCGCCAAATTGATAATAAGTTTTTAGTCAATTATTCCTAAAACACCAATCATGTCGTTGTAGTATTTTAGGTGTCAATCCAAATGGGTGTGATGCAAACAGATGAGATGTGATCAGAGGTCACTAAGTCAAGCCAAGCAATAACAGTTTTGGGGTTTCTAACAGTCCTAAGCGAACATGCAGAAAACAGAAGCAATAACAGAATTACTAAAATCACTCGACCACAACAGGCTGATGCCAGAAGTAGGATGTGGTCGAGTAACAGGTCGAGTAATAAACAGGATATGAAACAGCTATACTCGACTGCACAGTCTGTTGCCAGACACTGGGTGTGGTCGAGTAAGTTGGTCGAGTGATTGTAAAAACTAAGAAACAGGCAATGAGAACGATTAAGCGATAACGATAAAACAGAGAAATAAGATAGACGAGAAATTCCTAAGGATGGGGTAATCGAGTAGAGTGGTGTCCTAGCCTATTCGAATGGTTAACAAGCGCAATCAAGCTATCCCTAGACAACAGGTTCAACAACAGACCAATTCACTCCCGTGATAGAAATCCTCAAGCAAAGCTAGCCCAGACTAATTCCCATTAACGGAATCTAACTATGAAGGCAATACGAACAGACTGATAAAGTCAATAAACGCTCTAAACGGCCAATCCCTTGGGATAGAGACGCATATCTCAGGAACTAGTGGATCAAGCATTCCATCGAACACCTTCTGGGTGCGGGAATGCTTGGGATCGAATTCCAGTTGATCAGAAAGAAATAAGCAGTAAACGCAACTAGTCCTAAAGGGATTCAATCAATTCTAAAACTTAACCATTCTACAGACTACGGATTCCACAACTACTCTATCCCATCCCTAAGAATTCTAAGTCACTACTCAGACAGCATGCTCAAAGACATAAACGTAGGTAAACGATAATATTGCATAAGTAAAGAGATAAAGAGTAGAGAAACAAGATGACTAATGAAATCAAACGCGGAATCTCAATAACTTGGAAAATTCGCGAACCACAGGTTGCAGAAGCAAAAGCGGCGTAGCAGAGTAAAACTGAAAATAAAACTGAAGCAAAAACGCAATGTCGACTAGATGTCTCAGGACAGAACCCTAAAACATCTATTTATACCAAACGAAATAAAATGATAGTAGACGGGCCAATAACCTAATCGCCCGGCCCATAGAGTGATAATGGGCCGAGATGGGCTTCGTGATCCGATGGAGGTCCAGGCCGCTTCCAAACACTTTGTCTTCTCTTCTTTTCTTCCTTGTGCTCAGCTTGTCTGGTTGAGTGCGGATTTGAGTAGACTGTGAAGACGTGATCGAGTGTCCGGTCGAGTGATGGTGATGGTGGTGAGTGATGATACTCGACCAGGGGGTCGAGTAACGTGGTAGAGTGAATGGTCGAGTGTGGTCAGGTGGTGTGGCGAAGCGGTACTCGACCAGGGGGTCGAGTAATGTCGTCGAGTGGCCTGAGCTGAGGTTACTCGA
>NC_003076.8:11723210-11725025 GCF_000001735.4 Arabidopsis thaliana
CGACTCCAAAACACTAACCAAGCTTCTCAAAGCTTTCATGGTGTAGCCAAAGTCCGTATGAGTCTTTAGCTTTGTATCTTCTAACAAGGAAACATTACTTAGGCCTTTATGTTCCGGTTGTGGTTTAAGTTCTTATACTCAATCATACACATGACATCAAGTCATATTCGACTCCAAACCACTAACCAACCTTCTTCTTGCTTCTCAAAGATTTCATGGTGTAGCCAAAGTCTGTATGAGTCTTTGGCTTTGTGTCTTCTAACAAGGATACAATTCTTACGCCTTTAAGATCCAGTTGCAGTTTAAGTTCTTATACTCAATCATACACATGACATCAAGTCATATTCGACTCCAAAACACTAACCAAGCTTCTTCTAGCTTCTCAAAGCTTTCATGGTGTAGCCAAAGTTCGTATGATTCTTTGGCTTTGTATCTTCTAACAAGGAAACACTACTTAGGCTTATAAGATCGGGTTGCGGTTTAAGTTCTTATACTCAATCATACACATGACATCAAGTCATATTCGACTCCAAAACACTAACCAACCTTCTTCTTGCTTCTCAAAGCTTTCATGGTGTAGGCCAAGTCCGTATGAGTCTTTGGTTTTGTTGTTCTAATAAGGATACAATTCTTACGCCTTCAAGTTCAGGTTGCGGTTTTAGTTCTTATACTGAATCACACACATGACATCAAGTCATATTCGACTCCAAAACACTAACCAACCTTCTTCTTGCTTCTTAAGGCTTTCATGGTGTAGGCAAAGTCCGTATGAGTCTTTGGCTTTGTGTCTTCTAACAAGGATACTATTCTTACGCCTATAAGATCCAGTTGCGGTTTAAGTTCTTATACTCAATCATACACATGACATCAAGTCATATTCGACTCCAAAACACTAAACAAGCTTCTTCTAGCTTCTCAAAGCTTTCATGGTGTAGCCAAAGTCCGTATGATTCTTTGGCTTTGATCTTCTAACAAGGAAAAACTTCTTAGGCTTATAAGATCGGGTTGCGGTTTAAGTTCTTATACTCAATCATACACATGACATCAAGTCATATTTGACTGCAAAACACTAACCAACCTTCTTCTTGCGTCTCAAAGCTTTCATGGTGTAGCCAAAGTCCGTATAAGTCTTTGGCTTTGTGTCTTCTAACAAGGATACAATTCTTATGCCTTTAAGATCCGGTTGCGGTTTAAGTCCTCATACTCAATCATACACATGACATCAAGTCATATTCGACACCAAAACACTAACCAACCTTCTTCTTGCTTCTCAAATCTTTCATGGTGTAGCCAAAGTCCGTATGAGTCTTTGGCTTTGTTGTTCTAAGAAGGATACAATTCTTACGCCTTTAAGATCGGGTTGCGGTTTAAGTTCTTATACTCAATCATACAAATGACATCAAGTTATATTCGACTCCAAAACACTAACCAACCTTCTTCTTGCTTATCAAAGCTTTCATGGTGTAGCCAAAGTCCGTATGAGTCTTTGGCTTTCTGTCTTCTAACAAGGATACAATTTTTACGCCTATACGATCCGGTTGCGGTTTAAGTTCTTATACTCAATCATACACATGACATCAAGTCATATTCGACTCCAAAACGCTAACCAAACTTCTTTTAGCTTCTCAAAGTTTTCATGGTGTAGCCAAAGTCCGTATGATTCTTTGGATTTGTATCTTCTAACAAGGAAACACTTCTTAGGCTTATAAGATCGGGTTGCGGTTTAAGTTCTTATACTCAATCATACACATGACATCAATTCATATTCGACTCGAAAACACTAACCAACCTTCTTCTTGCGTCTCAAAGAATTCA